>NC_089874.1:2565000-2577500 GCF_040182565.1 Anser cygnoides
GGAAATAAAAGCATGATTTGCCTGCAGCCCATTGGTAGGCAAGTGTGGCAGGAGGGAATATCTGTCGTTACCCACAAGTGCTTCCAGTGAAAGCAGGGAGGTGGCTGACATAAGTAGACATGTATAAAGCTGAACCTTCCTGGAAAGCAGATGAACTGGATCACCCCTGGAGATTTAGGGGTGTACTCAGTCCTATACATCTGAAGTCAGGTTGTAGTGTTAAATCCTTCCTCTTTGGAAACTGCTTTCACTCTGTTTCAGCTCACACATGCAATTCTCCCAGATAAAATAAGAGGCTCAGTGGATCTCTGAACAGCCTTTTCCACTTCTGTTCCTGCTGACTTCCCATTTCCAATAGGTCTTCCACCCTTTCTTGTCTAAAACAGGTTTCCTTATCCTCCTGAAAAGCAAGGACGTGAGAAAATATCATCATTTCCTTTCTTGGCCTATTTTTTTTTTTCAACACTCCTTCTACAATACACTAATGTGATTATACACCAGATGGTAATATATGACAAATCCAACCTACCATACAAAAATATCACATCTCTCAGTCATTACTGTAAAGAACAGGTTTCTGAGAGATTTCTCAGCCAACAACACATGCAAATCATCTTGATAATTTGGTATGGTGATAAGCAGAAGGAAAAGAATTGCTCCTGCAGGACTCTGGCATGTATTGTACACATATTTACAAGAGGGCAGAGAGTGATATCAGGTCTCATTATCCATGTGATGGAATAAATACTGAGATGGGAGTCATGTCCATGATTCTTCACCAAACTGTCATAAAGAAAATAGGAAAAAGTATGCAGTTTCTAAGTGGTGGCAGTATAACTGTTGTGAGACAAAGCAGCAAAGAAAATTTTTTAAGGCCATCTACTAATATTTTCCCAGTGTTGTTCAGTGCCTGTGTATTTATTTAAACAGAACACAGTTCTGGTGTAAATATCTGAGATGCTACTACTGGCATGGATCTCAACCAGCAAATGCAACTGCAGACATATATCGTTAGGACTACTGTATATTCTGCTTTCATGTACAAACAAGACAGAAATTGCCACTGAAATTCTGTCAGCCTTTGCCCTAATACTTTCTGAATGTCTCAGTTATTTTCACGTCAAAATGACAAAACGAGAGGCCTCAAGGAGAGCAGCTATTTGAGTTTATCAGAAATAGGTTGATTGTTAGAGATTCCCTATCAGCATCTCCACTGAAAGAAAGGCTGGTAGACTCATGTTTTCCTTAGACACTGGAGGAACCTCGGCTAGTCTGTTATATTGTAAGACAAGGACCAGCTAGCCACAGAATTGTTTATTTCCAAGGGCAGACACTTTCAAAGATGCCCAGTCTAAAACTGCCAAAGCTCCAGGACTAAACTATTCTATCTATAAAACTACTCTAAGCCCTTTTTAATAACTCTTAGTCTTTGATTTCTCTATTTTTGGTATATATACATGAAGAAATGATAAAAGGCTCTGATTCTCAGAAAATGAGTATTTCAGATTTGCTGACAATAAAGCCTCATTAGATAAAAGTATTTTGGATCACCTTAGCTAAACAGGAAGCAACCAGGACCATGAGTCACTTGTGAATATTTGTAGCTGGATATTTAAATACCATGATGTTTAGGTTTACCATGCTACACCCTGTCTGCAGAACTGGAAACTCTGTGAATACTGCAGGAAATACCATTATTGTGTTTGGCAGAGGTCCAGCTTCTATTATTGTCATCTGCTGACCAAGTTGATTAAAGGCCTGGCAAAGACTAGTGCCGTACTGTTTAAGACCTTCCATGTACACATGACATAGGATGCCACCGGAGGCCAGTAAAGAGGCAAGACTGATAAATGAAACACTCATCATTTTTTGGTGAATGTCTCAGATTCTGGGCACGTGTCTTACCTGAAGGAATATGTGTGCATAGTAATTGAGTTTATTTCTGCATATTATGAATGTTATGAAAGCCAGAATGCCTATCTAATTCTAATGGCTCAAGAGTGTTATCAGAAGTGGAGTTACCAACCAAGGAGAAAGATTTATCATTTCCTTCTCCATCAACTTGCCTGTAGGAATAATCTACAGGACCAATCAGCCCCCAGATATCTAAAATTAGATGAATTGATTAATCTTCTTAGCTGAATAAGCACAGATGCATGCATGTCTTATTCAGAAATCCCAGGGTTAAATTTTACAGCCAGATAATCAAGGCATTTTGTGATATATGGCTTTGCATTTTTTCAAGTCTTATCTCAATTGAAACACCCCTTTTATTTTCTCCTGAGACAAAAGCAATTCAGGACATAAATATAAGTTAAATAAGTATATTCTAAAAACTAATGGAGTATTTCACATAGGATTAGCCTTCTAATTATTTTCTACTTCTAGGTACTCTTTATTCTGGGAGGCTTTACATCTTTCTTTTTTCTCACATACTGTCTAGTGATTTTTGAAGCATGTGAAGATCTACATGTTCTTGTTACATGGTCCTCCACCTGAACAGAAGGAGACTCATGTTATCAATGACTTTCAGCTAGGAAGCCATTCTATGTTTTCTTCCATGTCTGGTAACATCTAAATCTGGATTGCAGCCTAAGACTGTTTTCACCGTGTTCATATCCATCTGTCTTCCCACCAGAGGTCCCTGGAACTTCGTTGTTTGCTGGTCTTTTTTGAGTCACCATGAGATACTGATGTCTCACTGAAGTGTTAGCAGCCAGAAAATTCAGCAATGACTTTTTTTTTTTTTTTAATGGATGGATCTTCAAGTTTTAAATTGAGATTTATTTGTTTGATTCTATTCTATTCTATTCTATTCTATTCTATTCTATTCTATTCTATTCTATTCTATTCTATTCTATTCTATTCTATTCTATTCTATTCTATTCTATTCTATTCTATTCTATTCTATTCTATTCTATTCTATTCTATTCTATTCTATTCTATTCTATTCTATTCTATTCTATTCTATTCTATTCTATTCTATTCTATTCTGTGTTTGTATCATGTGAGAAATGGGTGCCTTATGAAATAGTTTACAGTTTCTGCAGGTGACACCAGACATTAAGAATGTAAGCTCAATTATCTTAGTAACAAAACTCAGCAGAGAACTCTACTCACCTCATCCCATCTCTATTAAACATTCAGAGTACATTTTCACTTATAACTTCCTTGCTGAAGACAAAATTTTGCTGTTGGATTTTGATTTGTTTTCCAGGCCAAAGCCAGCCAACAGGACCCAGCAGAAGGAAGAAGTGAGATTTAGCTCACATGTTGGCAACATCTCCTGGTGTCACACTAAACTTCTTTGACAGTCAACACAGAAAAATAAGTAACTCCATGGACGAGATCTGAAAGACATATTTGAAATTTCTCCCAAGACCCTGATCAGGATTCATCTGCATTTTAGGATGAAGGTCTCAGACGTCTTATTTTTACATATATAATTTAGACCACAAGAGTTCCACCCACAGTTTTAGAGAGGATTAACATGGCTTTATGATTTCTACCTGCTAAATGGGAAACATATGTAAAAGCCCATTCCTCAGCTTTCACAGAGAAGAGTTGTGTCTACAGAACCTTAATTGCTATTATTACTGTGAAAAATAGCAGTACTAACATCAAAATTATCAATTTGTATCATCATAGGGCATTGATATCCTGGATGGTAAACAAATCATCATCATACTGGAGACAATAAAAACATAGAACAGAGAAATGGTCCTCAGTGAAATTGGAATCTATGCTGGAACAAGACAACTGGAAAGAAAATGATGTGTCAGGGCAAGGAATATATGACACCAGGTTAAGATTCTGTGACAGTGGTCCATGCACAGAGGCAGTTCAATATGGATGCTTTTTTCTTTCCTTTTTGTAGTCATTTCAGAAAACCAGTCTTTTAAGAAAGATTTTGAAGGAAGAGATTGGAAGGAGGAGCCACACAACTCTGAATAATGGCCAGAAAAATACATTTCTGTCTAAAACTTTTTTTCAATGGCAAAGTGAGCTTTCACCCAAATTATTTTCTGATAAAAAGTATCTGTTTTCTGTGGAATATTTTGACATTACATTGAAAACTTCAGTGCACAAGAGGTGAAATGCTTCAAGCTGAGAAGTTTTATTCTGCATTACTACCCGTGTCCCAAGAGGGACTTACTAAGCATATGACTCCTGGACTCAATGAGAGGCCAGGCTCTCAGGGAAGACTGTCTCCCATGAAGTAGATGGTCATTAACTTCCACAGAATTGAAGACAAATCCCACTTGTTTGTAACTTGTTAGAGCTCATCTAATGCTGGACAGAAACGTAGCTTCTCTCCACCTGTAGTGCCTTTTTATTTTATTTTATTTTTGGTTGCTGATAAAATCCAGAACACTTTCAGGCTTAGTCAACAGTCATCATTAAATGTGCATTTAATATTTTTGGGGTACTGCACCTCCCCCACCTATGGCAGTCATGTTTGCTTAGATGATAAGAGCAGTGGGACGTGAGCCACCTCCTATATGCAGTTCTATCATGTCAGGCACATTGACATCCCCAGCATTTGGACTTCCATAACTTAATTAACATCTCTGTTTGATAGGGGGAGAAGAACCTTTTTGCATTTGGGATGAGTTTAAAAAAAGAAGAGTGTAGAACCTTCAAATTTTAGAAAAGGGATACTAAGACAAAACATAAGGTTAAAGATGGAAGCTCAATTTCTTGACTGACCCAGCTCATGGCAATGATAAATGTAAGTAATCATTACCTCCCTGCTGTTGCCCTCATCTGAATAGTTTTTATCCTTTTCCCTCCACTATTACCTCAGATCCTCTTTCCTGTATCTACAAAGGAGATACTTGTGCAGGGCACGTGTGTGTGCATGCATGTGCAGCAGGAGACGGCAGGAGAGGGCAAGAAGGGACAGGGTTTCATTGCTGTTGCTAAAAGAGGCCTAAAACAAATGTAGCTAACACCGCGCTTCGGCATACAGCTGTGTAAACTAAAACTGCAGGCCTGCTCTCGTGTGGCCAGTTACTTACGGAAAACAAGTGAGGTATAGCTCGGCACCTAGGGACTTGCCCGTCAAACTGTTTCACACTGTTGGCCAAATAGGGCTTTTTGAATGAAGGAGGAAAAAAACATATTCCGTGATTCCAAGGTCTAATAAATTGAAGCCCTGCAACTCTCATGGCCTTGGAATGATTTTCTTATTTATTTTTTTTTCTGCATAATCATCAGTAAATCAAGCATAGCCCATTAAACAATAGATGTCTCTGAGGCCTTTCTTCAAATGTGCTTTTGATAAGAATCAGAGAATTTTTTTCTGGGCTTGTAACGTTTTTCTTTCCTCTGTTTGTTTATTCTAAGGGTCAAATAATGCTGTTAAAAGAGCAGTTAATATATAGATCTATTTTTCCTTATTCCCGTCGTGGTGTTTGACTTTGGGAGATTTATGGAATATCTTTTCCCAGTTCAACAATAGTATGTTCTGTTGTACTAAAGAAGTATTTTAACATGAGTGGAGATTCTTAATAACTTCACTTCTGTCCCCTTTCCAAAACAGGCCCCAGCCCAGACAGAGAACAGTGTAATTATATAAATCTTTATATGTAAAGAAGGAGAGAGAGAGAGATTTATACATATAACCCACTCATCTGGGTATCAGCCATTTATTTTCATATGATGAACTCTAAGAGGTTGGTATGTTCTGGCCAGAAGCCACTGTTCACCGTTTTTATGAGGCATAACACATAGTTACACTGAAAGGAGGAAGAGGTAAGTGGCCTGGGCCAGATCTTCGGATGGGGTAAAAGCTGGGGAGCTTTGTCAACTTCAGCAGAGTTTTGCCAAACTATGAGAGATGATGGTCTGACCTGATACAACCAAATATGCTTCAGATGTTACGTCTCTCCACTGAAGGTGTATCTTCAGCCAAGAAAGACCCACATGGACTCATCCATCCCCCAAATCAGACCTAACTATTCATCAGACTAAAACATCAACCAAGACTGTGAAAGAAATGTATGAACCACTCAGCACCATGAGCTTTAGTGGGATTTAGCCCTTCATGACACATCCAGTATAGAGGGGGTCACCTATCTGTCTCATACTGATTTAATGGAGTCCACCTATTTTATCTGACTTCTTGCAGCTTCAGCAAGGACACTGTGCTCAATGTCTGTTCAACTTTACAGCAAGAGAGGTGTTTATTTCTGCTCAGTTACAAGACATATCTTGTAGCTTCCATGTGTAATTTTAGGCAAGGCTGTGGGATATTCCCATTTCCTAAAGTCTCAGCCTTGTGTCCTGGGTGGCTCCCAATAGGACTGCACATTTCTCAGACAACTTTTCACCTTTAAGAGCCCGGTGGTCAAAGCCAAGCAATATCACATTCCCCTTCTGAGGCTGTGTAGATAGTTTTGCTTTCCTTGGCCAGAAACAGGTTGAGATGTAGCCTGCAATGTCTAATGCAAGAGCAAGGTAATGATACATGCCCTAGATATTGAGAAAACTCATTATCCTATGCAGCAGAGAAAGTCACCATGTTAAGATAGTAGTTCAGATCATGGTAGTCATAGATCTATCTTATGCAGAATAATTAAGCATTTTTTTTTTTTTTTTCTCCCAAGAAGTTAATTAACTCGTGTAAAGTATCACATTAAGGCAGAATCTCTCTCACAAGTACTGGCTTACAGAGCTATATGCCTTGTTCAACACAGTATGCCAAAAAGCTCTTAGTCTAGGATTTGGTCCTCAGTCCTGGGTACACGTGGTTCCCCTATCACAGAGCTGTCATTCCAGACAAAGAGGTCAGCTTTGCTATTTTTAAGTGCTTTGTTTTGATGGACATTAATGAACGTTACTCTTCAAGTGCAAGCCCTGGCTTTTTCAGACAAAAGAAGCAGCCACAGTGCTATTTTATAGAATCATAAAATCATAGTCACAGAATCGTAGAATCATAAAATGGCTTGGGTTGGAAGGGACCTTAAAGATCACCTAACTCCAACCCCCTTGCTATAGGCAGGGATGCCACCCACTAGACCAGGCCCAAAGTCCCATCCAGCCTGGCCTTGAACATCTCCAGGGATGGGGCATCCACAGCCTCTCTGGGCAATGTGTGCCAGTGCCTCACTACCCTTACAGTGAAGAATTTTCTCCTAATGTCTAATCTAAATCTATCCTCTTATAATTAAAGACCATTTCTCCTTGTCTTATCATTATCTACCCAAGTAAAGAGTCCTCCATCCTTTTTATAAGACCCCTTTAAGTATTGAAAGTATTGAAATGCTCTCAGTAAGTTCTTCCCCCAGTCTGTGCTCCTGTCTGGGATTGCCCTGGCCCTGATCTGTTTGACTGGAACACAGTCTACCTCTGTAGAGATCTCACAGATGGTTCAAGAGAAAATGCATGTCATCAGATAACATCTTGGACTTTTTTTTTTTTTTTTTTTTTTTTGCTTTCCTCTACAATTCGTCCTCCCACCGGGCTTCACTTACTCTTTGAATGTCGGTGGATGGTTCTGTACTCTCTTGTACAGGCCATTTTTCACCATAAAGTCAAAGCTAAACTGTGACACAGACTCTGAATCTACAGATATGTTTGTGTCTTTATGCAAAGTCAACGTTCCTGGCTTCTGGCACTGGCTGTTAGGATTGAGTAGCATATATCTTAACTGCCCTCTTCTTAAAAGCTCTCAGCTAATTCCAAGTATCCCATGATATGGAATAAAAAAGGGTGAAGGCTATCTCTGATACAACATCTTCCACTATCTCAACAAAGGTGAAGCTTTATTGCTGATGCTGCTACTCCTTTTGACACCATCACAGGCTTACAAATGGATATGTTATTGAAATTAAATATTTCTTTAACTGATACTTAAACAATTAATAGGGAAAATTCTACTTCAGCAAATACCAGTCATGGCAATGCTGACTTCAGAGGGGTCAGGATTTCAGCTGAAAAATGCTTCTCCTGCACTGGGACTAGTCACAGTATGCAGCATAGAAAGCAAGGACTGAGGTCACCCTTAAAGCATTCTCAGGCATCTATACCATAACATTCTTTCACAGACACTTTTACTTTAATTTGTTCTCAGTGGAAAAACAAACGGAGAGAGTAGTAAGTGAGGTGGAGCTGGAGAAAAAACATCACCCTTCAGGAGAAGCCCTGCTGCAGCAGTGGTTCTGGAGGAGAGATCCACCAGGCAAGTGAGAGCAATAGCTGCTCATACATAAACTCTGGGGGTTGGGATGTAAAAATGGCTTGTGGTATAATTTAAAAAACCCTGTTACTAGTAGACCAAAAATCCATGCTGGCTTTAAGTCACAGTTAGTATGCTTGCAGCAAGTAACATGGCAGGTGGTTTTCAAAATAGAAATAATCCACAACTGTTAGTTCAAATATAACTGAATGAGCTTTAGAAATATTAGAGATTAGGTTGAGCAGGTACCCCAAGCCCTGATCTCTCGTTCTTGTCGCTGAGTTTGCAAGAATTTTCCCTGGACCTTGAAAATCTGCAACTGAGAGAATCATAGCTTCATTTTATTTTATTTTATTTTATTTTATTTTATTTTATTTTATTTTATTTTATTTTATTTTATTTTATTTTATTTTATTTTATTCTTCAGGAAAAGGGAAAGGAAAAGGAAGGGAAAAGCAGAAAAATATACTGAGCTTTCTCCATATTCAAGTCCAAGTCCAGTTTGGGTTCAGGTTTAGTTCAAAAGGGAATAGTTAGGTCTTGTTTTTCCTAAGACACTCTCCTTATCCAAAGCCAAACTCAAACTCAAACTGAGTTTGTCAGTGGGGAGCCTGAGGAAGAAATGGCTCTGTTTGGGTTGAATCAGAGCACCAGCCTTACTGTCTGCCAGAAATGCTGACCTTTCTCAATCTGATGCAAAATGTCCCAAATCTGTCCATTTTCCACAATAGCTCTTCTGGCAATTCTGCTTTTGATCTTCTCCCTGAAAAATCAACTTAGGCAAGTCCACAAGAATTTTTTGCTTGACTTTTGCCTCCCCCATGCTCTTACCTGACCCTGAAGCTGAATCCTCACAGGCTGAAATATTACCTCAGCTGATGCTTCCTTGAACTTAACAGTAGGCAGTATCCTGGTAGCAAGCACAAAATCCAGTGGGAAAGGGAGGGAAGTTTAACATCTGCATATCTTCTCGCATGCAGATTTCTCCACTTACAAGAGAGGTATGGATCTCCCATTCACTGCTGGACTGAAACCGATGTAAGCTTGAGTGACCTGAAGGTTTCCTCTGGGAGTCTCCTGTATATTTATGTAGCATGTAGTTCATCAGCTGGAAATAACTTTATGGAACATCTCACTTCATTAGTTTCAGTGGAACTGCAGCTTTGTGTCCTGATGCTGTGGTGTTAGGTGAAAGAAAAAGAAAAAAAAAAAAAAGGAAAAAAAAAAAAAGAGAGAGAGAGAGAAAACATCTCAGTTAACATGCCTTCCATATTTACTTCAGGATAAATGAGCTCTCTGTGGAGTGTATCAATTATAATTACACCCCAAAATACACTTTGAGTACCATTGAGAGTCTGGATTAAATCCACTTGCAGGAGAATAATTTATGAAGTCTTGGTTTTCCATTAATCTACAGGCACCTTTCTCATGGGACTTGAAGGGGAAGGTGGTTGAATGGTGAAGGAGAAAGAGAATGGTTCAAGGAAGAAAGAAGAGTTTGGTGAAGAGATGGCTCAGGAGCAGGATAAATTGTCAAGACTTTTAATTTCTAAACCCAAGACCAGAAGGAAAATCAATTGAGGTTAATGGATAGAACAGTAAGTTGGGATTTCAGGTGTGAGTTCCATTCCTTCCCTCTCGTGCTGCTTCTTTGTGTGACCTTGGGTAACTCTCTTGGTTCCTGCATTTGCTTTACCTCTGTATTTACACTGTGTCTTTGCAGAGCTCAGATTGCTTCTTCTTGTGTGTTTATACAGTACAATGCACTGAGACTGCATGGTCTCAGATGTGCCTTGCAGGAACCAGAGAAATTTTCATCATTTCCATAATTTTCCACTGGTTGTGTCCCCACAGCAGTTAGCTGTTTTTCCACCGGAGCTGAATTATGTCTATCACAGCTTTTTCGAGAGTGCTGCTTTGATATAATATTTAATGACAGTGACCCAGATTAATCCCACCCAATCTTAGCTGCTACCTTGGATACCATACTACTTACTCAAACACTTGCTGAACTGAGTTCCTGAGTTTAAGAAAGAATCACTTTTCCCATTTGCTTGAATCTTTGGATAGGGAAAGTATTCCGAGCTCCAGTACATGTCTGCCTATCACATTGAAAATTACCACAGATTCTGGAAACCTGGCTTCATGTCTCCTTCTACCTTGTTGATAACCTCCACTCAGACACTGTGATAAAAAGAACTTGACAATAAATAGCTCTGGGTCATTTCCATGGTTTACAGAAGATCCAGCTAAACCTCATGAAGTCCAGAGTGTGGATGAGAACTGAACATTTTGAAACCATGAAAAGAGCTCTGTTTAATTTTGAAAGGAGACACAAGTATGTATGAGGTATGGTATGAGCAGAGCTTTGTGAATATTTCCTAGCCAAACCTTAAATTAAGAACTAAATAATAGCAATAAAAAGTTAGATAGACTCTGCCCCATTGTTCTCCAACTCTTAATAACTTTTTCAGTAGTTGCATTCCAAAAGGCAAATTGTCAGCAATACTATTTATAGATAAAAGCCGGAAAACATTTTCCCTCATCAAAAGAAAGAAAGAAGGAAAGAAGGAAAGAAGGAAAGCAAGAAGGAAAGCAAGAAGGAAGGAAGGAAGGAAGGAAGGAAGGAAGGAAGGAAGGAAGGAAGGAAGGAAGGAAGGAAGGAAGGAAGGAAGGAAGGAAAGAAAGAAAGAAAGAAAGAAAGAAAGAAAGAAAGAAAGAAAGAAAGAAAGAAAGAAAAAGAAAATGAAGAAACAAGCAAAAAGTACTAATTCAGAAATGTATTGTTTAGAAATAAGACACATAATTTCCAAAAAGCTCTATTGCTTAGAAAAAGGTGAAAGAAAACTTTAATTACTAACCGTTTTTTTTCTAATTTTTAATGGTAAGTATTCACCTGTAATTGAATGAATTTGCAAACCACTTTTATTACCTTGAAGTAAGCATGTAATATATTGAAGTATCTTCTTTTTTTTTCTTTCTATTTTTCTTCTTTGGGCCTTTTTTTCCTCTTTATTTTAAACATTTTTCCCTAGTCCAAAGACATTAAGCAGATTATAATGTACATAAAGAAAAAGTGAAAAAAAAAAGAAAAAAAGAAGCAAATGTCTTATACACTACAGTGTCTATGGACAATTGAATTGATCTTTGGTGTCTATGGGTAACCCAAATGGAGGTGTCCACTTCAGCTTAAGGTAAATTGCTAATTACGTACTATTGAATGTATTGGCAAGTTCAATTATGGCTGAATTATGGCTGAAAGGTTTTTATCACCATTTGAATTATTGTGTCCAACCCTGCTAGCCTCATATGACTTATGGCTTCTGAGGGCTTTTTCAAATGGCTCTAGATGCCTTTGTTTAGTCAAATAAACTGTGTTTGGGGAGGTTAGATGATCAGTTCACATATAGACATCTATGTTTAGATACATACTTTCAGGTGTCAGATCCCACAAGATGAATCCTGTGTCTGAAGATAGTATTAGATAAACAAGTATTATTCTAGGATTAAAGAAACTGAAGTTGTAATCCTTGCTATTCCCGGGTCTACTCAAGTGAGCTTGTGTAAACCCTTAAATATTATGCAGTTTCTTGATTTGTGGAAAAAAATTTTCTTTCTAACAATTTGTTTTGTAGGGGTGCATAGCCCTTGTTTTGTAGGGATTCTGAAGAAATAAAGACAGTAAAGAAAAGAGTTTCTGGGAATCATTTAACTATTTCTTCTGGAGAAATCTAAAAAACACAAGCTTAGTGATATGGTTTAGTGATATGGTTTAGTGAAGGACTTGTTAGTGTTAGGTCAGAGGTTGGACTAGGTGTTCTTGGATGTCTCTTCCAACCTAGACGATTCTGTGATTCTGTGATTCTGTGAAGCTCTTACATGTATGTGCATTATTTGGATATAAACAGATTTTTAGCACTTTTTTGCCTAATTTAACTCAGAGTTGTAAAATAAGTAACTGACCTATTTCATACAGCTGAAAGCTGTAGAAATATACTATGTAACATATATATTCAAAAAACATTAAGCAATATTCCCCAGCAACCAAATGTCAGATGGTTATAACTAAATTCACAGTTTCTTCTAATATAGCTTCCCAGATCTCTTTACAGTGAATATATTCCAGATTTTTTTTTAATTTTTTTTATTTTATTATTATTATTTTTTTTTCAGGTGGTATAGCAATGTTTGTTTTAAATAGAAGGAGATTGTAAAGTTCTTATGCCAGGACATGCTGATGTCACTGCCACAAATTATGATGGATTCTGAGCATCTCTGCAACTTGTCAGTGGTACTTGAATCATGTCATAAGCGTCAA